>NW_022146752.1:370118-376327 GCF_002938485.1 Sitophilus oryzae | reverse complement strand
TGGTATGCTTCGTTTCGGATAATTTCCATGTCAAATACTACAGTCCTTTAATCCTATATTTCATGCCCGATCGACACGGAATTTCATAAATTTTAATAAAAATATTTAACAATAATTATACAGCAATTAACAAAGTAAATAACTCGAAATTCCCCCTAAACGCATAAAAAGTTAAAAAATCGGAAAAGAAGAAAACGTAGCCTGCGTATAATTTTCCAGTTAATCTTTCGTTTGCATTTTCCATTAGGCTGATATTTAAAATAACGAGGAGGAGCGGACTCTCTGAAGCTTGATTTTCCAGATTTATACGTTTGGAAATCGGGTCAGGATTTATAACATTATTAAGAAGAATAATACAGAAATAAGTTACATAAATCATCTTGACAAAGGGAGGAGAGTTCTATTGTTGTTGTTTACGCGACTTTTTCCTTTTTGTTGGCACGAGAAATTCGTTGGAAATAGAGTAGTGTAAATGTGGGTTTCCTAGTATATATTTAATATAAATAATAAGTTAAACAAGAAGAAAAATAGTATAGTAAAATAGATGTTTTTATTAGTCTGTACATTTGATGGCAACTTAAATTAATATTGCGTAGTGAGTGATTCAGTCATTAGTTTTTAGCTTAATTTTGGTCCAATAAAAGCTGCAAAACCTGGAGACTTTAAAACGGATATTATAAGAAAACTACAGGCCGCATAACGTTCAATGGAACGAAATATACTGGGAATAACCAGAAGAGACCGAAAAAGAATAGAGTGGATACGACAAAAACCCAGATAATAGACACAGAATCAAACCCATCAAGTGGCAAAGGGCAGGATACCTGGCAAGATGGACGGACAACAGATGGACCACAAAAATTACAGCATGGTACCCACGAGGAATTAAGAGACCTAGAGGAATATCAAACCTGAGATGGGACCATGATATTAGAAAATTAGCAAGGATAACTTGATAACAACAATAAACAACAATGAGCTCAACTAAGAAAGTATTTAAATAAGTGAGGGACGCTACACCATAATCGGAACGGGTTGAATAAGCTGAGGATGGTTATGATGATGATGATGATGAGAGGCTACGAATATTTTTATCAGCAAAAACTGATTTGCCTATAATATATTGAAGCAATCTAATGGGTATGTTTTAGATTATTTTTTTAAGCTGTCTTTCGGCCTGTTCCACGTCGGCATTTTCAGATCTATTGTGGTTCTCTCCTGATTTTTAGGTTGAATTTCTAGACTTATCCTTTTTAAAAAGTCTAATGTCAATCTTAAGTAAGACTGAACTCTCGATATAGCTGTTTGTCAATTACCTATTTTGGGTACAAATATTCGCACATTTACCAGGCTGTCCGCACTGACATAAAATGAGTTCTGTCTTTTCTTATCCAGATTGATAAAATGGCTTCATCTGTGATTCCTATCAACTTTAGTTACCTCTTAAACTTACAATTCCCTGTTAGTAGAGCCACTACAGCTTTAACAATCTTCATGTCATTGCATATCAGATCTGCCATCAATTTTGGCGAAGTGAATTTCTCCATCATTCTACAGATTGGTTTGCTGTATATATATATATATAGATGGTCTGTCCTTAACTTTGCTATAAATATGGTAATCATAAATCACACAGGATATTGAAAATTCTACGCCAAACTTTTCTAAAGTAGAGAATAATTTTTCCTCATTTTTTTTAATGGAACACCCTGTATATTATTTTTTTTAGAACATTTTTTGTATTTAGAATACTTAATTTTTAACGGTTTTGCAGATATTCGCGGCTTTATATTTCATATGGCATTTTAAACAATTTTTTTATGGAAGCCACTCAATGATTTTTCTCTGGTATTTTACCGTTAGGTCAAGTATTTTTATTTAAACAGGATGATTCAAAAAATACTTAAAATTTAGAAAATATATTTTGAAAACATTTTACCGCCAGTAGTGAAAGTTGCGCAATGAACAAAAAAATGGTGTTTAATACTACCCGTGTACTTAGTCGTTAAAAATCATAAAAACCAGAGCTATTATACTACTCGACAATCCTATTTCACTCGCCTATCCCTCCCTTACGACATTATATTCACGTTATTTACGAGGGTCTATATAAAAATACAAGTTGTAAATAAAGCTGGGACTTTGTTCGAGCCAAATAAAACGATATCAACAAGTAAAAGTTCAGGTGCTTGACGGCAATAAAAAATATTCAACAATAGCCCCTCTTTAAACAGGGGTCGCGTATTGTCTCTGCACAGATTTGACATTATAGAAGTCAGGGCGGTTTTATGACCAGGGCTGTATGGCTTTATGGTTTGATTAGTTTTGGTTATTTATTTGAATGTTCGGAGTACTGAGAAAAATGATGGTGGGTAAGGGTATGACCAGCGGGACTGGGCGATTTTAACAGTTAAAGAAAACGAGGTTTTAAGTAGATGCAAATTATTGTATGATTTTTTGTAGATTTCATTGATTATACAACTCTATGTATATTTTTCCTATATAGAAGGATGTGATTAATAATGGCCATATTGTAATTGGTGGCCATATTGTAATTGTCATTTTTTGAATTATTAATTCAGAAGTAATTTCTGTCAGTTCCACAAAATATCCCGTCAATTCTTATTACAAAATGGCAAAAGAAAGATTTGGTAAAAAATATAAGAAGAATATATGTACTTTATTTCGTTGTATAATCTTTTGAATAGAACTCGATGTTTCGTGCGATACCGGCAACACTAGGTACTCCTCCTTCGGAGTCGTAGTGTTGCCGGGAAACGCATTTCGTGTCAGGTAAAAGTATTATTCGGTAATCACAAAACATCTTGCGGTATTACATTCGAAAATACGTGGTGATCATTGACTTTAATAGTGGGATTTCTCATTTTGTCGTTTGGTTGGCAATAGATCTGCAACAGATTGGCTGATTGGCCAAGTCGAGCCGTACCATCCTTTTCTCGAAGGTATTAGTTGTTAAAGTTAATATAATCATCACAGCCACCTAGATTTTACCAAATAATACCGATCTACTTAAACCAAATTATACAAAATATAAATTTTAATAATATTTAGGTATATTTTTATTAATTTTTGTATAAATGAAAATATATCTACAAAAATCTTTATCTGAGAGGTAGCCAACATTAATTATATTTTGAAGAGACATGACTTCTCCACTGAATATACCGGAATAATATACTGTGTTTTCCCCATAGATAAAGGAAATAAATTTAGATTGGAAAGCACGTCAAAATATACAATTTTTAGGGTCGCGACCGTTGTACGCGATCTGGCGCTGCTATAGCGGTTGCTAAGAACAACCGCCAAACAATAACAGAAATAATTTTCTCTTGTCAAAGTCAGAATCTTCAAAAATTGTAAAATCTTTCAAAATTTAAACCGCCCTCATTGAAAAAATACCGAAAAGTGTTTAAAGCGTCCATTCTCAAATAATTATTGCTATCTTGTGAGTTTAATTTAAATTTTATTTACTCAAACCAGTGGCGGCTCGTCAGGGTAGGCAAGGTAGGCGGCGCCTACCCTAAAATTTTGGCAGAATTTGAGCGGTTTATTACATTACATTATTTACTACTAATGTTGCCAATACATAAAAATACTGTTAATACACGGAAGTGTGTTTTAATAATCAATATTATTTTAATATTTGTGGTCTTGTAAGTATAATAAAATATTCACTATCGCTGGCGTACGCTGCCGCTGACTGTGCCGCTGCGTTAGAAAACAGAATAATTTTGACCGTTGGAGTGCCTTTGTTCGGCGATTTCTGCATCGCCTACTATCAGAGTCGATGCACGACGTACGTCAGTCTTCTGTCTCTGTCTAACTCATCGTGCGGTAGCGACGCGATGTAAGTCGGAGTTGTATCGTATTAAGGCGGGGCTTAGGCGAAATCTCCAGTCGCCTTCGCATGAAGTCTTTTAACCCAGAGATAACATGTCATATACCTAACCAAACCAAACTGGGTTAGGGTATTATGTAAATTAGGGGGGGGGGGGGGCAAATAGGCGCAACTAAAATTTTGTCGCAAGGTTCACGCGCTGCCACTGACTCAAACCCATGATAATTGTGAAAAAGTGGCATTAAAAACTAAACAACTGTGTTGTGAACTGTGAACTGCAAAAACCATCGTGGATCGTGGCATAACGTCGGTTTCCAATGTTTCACAAGTATTTCAAATACCTTATTTCAGATGTCCTTATATAAAATAAAGTTTCTTGTATGCAACACACTGTATTTTATTTATAAAATTAAAAGAAAATCATAATAAATTTGAATAAATAATATTTGGCGACGTAATTCCGGAAAAAGCTGAACCGATCCGAAATTATCAAAAATTTGGGGTCGCGACAGGGTACAAGAATAGCGCCAAATAGTGTTTACATTGTCCTTATGGGCACTTTCCAATCTAAACTTGTTTCATTTATCTATGGTTTTCTTTTTAAAATAAAATAGTAACTTGCTTTTCAATGTGAGCAATATTAATACCTATTTAAGATTAGTTTAGTCTCACCCTGAAACAATGATTTTTATGAGCTGTATAATCCCAATTAAAGCTCTAAATCAAACGTTTCACACTTTATTGAAGGCATATACATTAAATTTTAACTCATTTATATATTTTGCCTTACTGCATAATATTTGCATTATTCGGAATTAAAATAGAAAGATTTCAAATAAAATTGTGTATCTTCTAAAAAATCGTAGCGGTATATAATTTTCAAAACTATTAAAAATGTTATCTATAAATACAGGAATCTTTCCCCTCGTTCCACTAAGATAAAATTCTAGCACCTGTAACTTAATAGCTATGCATATGGTATCATCTGCATGTGGTCATAGGGGTTGCAGGTTTCTCTTCAACACCTTGAGTGTAATGGGCCTATTCCTGTTTTGATTTTTTTTATCTATTTTTATTGTTGCAGGTGTTTAGAAACATAAATATATGGCTTTGTTGTCAAGCAGAATTGATTGACATGAAGTTGATGGATTTCTATCCAAATATTAATTAAGAGACATTGAACATATACATATAAGATTTATTATTTAATTTTATAATTATATGGTACTGATAATATAAATTTAAGTAACGCGATTGTAGCTCGAAGGGCACTTTTAAAACCATCAACTAAAAATAAATGACCAAAAATCACAAGTCATTAATAAGGATAAATCTTCTGCCTAAATAATCAGGTTTTTACCTCACACCTGCTCGTAAGAATAATGAGAGGAATAATTTAAGCAGTATTCTTATCCGTATGATAGTAGTTATATTTTAAAACTAATATACCTCATTAAAATGAGCCAATTTGGGGACAAATTACAAGATAATTTTAACTAAAAATAAGAAGATATTAATTGGCATATTTAAAAGAAAGTAAACACGTTGATTTAATAATTAATAAATATTAAATTCAGTCTATACGGGGATGTGAGTTGAGGTAAACTATACTTAAAATAAAAATTATAGAGGCATTTAATATTTAAATTAAATGTATTGAAGTAAATATACCGGGTGCGTCTCAAAAGTGGCTCACCCCTATAACTTTTATATTTTTCAGATAAAAAAATAAATTTTGTGTGTTAGTGTATGACATAAATTAGGATCGATTGACGTATTCAATTGTTTTTGGTCACTTCCTGTTTCACCGGAAATGACTACATCTTTTGATTTTTAAATGACACTCTCCGTATTTTTTTACTTCATTCGATAGAAAATGATACTCTGAATAGAATGACATGTCATATGTCAACTTTGACATTTTCGCATATGGTTTATTTGAAATTGTAACATGCTGTTTATAACGACAATTTGATTCGAAATACAAGTGTGTAGTACCAAATTATTCGTATAAAACTTATTTTTCCTAATATGCTGATGAGCCACCCTTATTCCATTTGAAAAAATTGAGATATGATTAAAAATACGATTTGGACATCTTTTAACCGGCTAGGACAAGACACGAAAAACATTAGACGATCAGATATATAGTAGTTTAGGCTTTCTGTCTAGTAATCTGTCTAGGGAAGAACATCAGGCTCTAAAATCGCTGAATGCTGACAAGGACATTCTGGTCTTACCGGCAGACAAGGGGAATGCTACGGTAGTAATGAAGTCTGAGGATTATAGGTCCAAAATCGAGGATCTACTGGAGCCCCAGACTTATAAGTTACTGAAGAAGGATCCTACT